>NC_042988.1:27783420-27829429 GCF_901001165.1 Salmo trutta | reverse complement strand
ATATTCATGAAGTACCAACACATATTTTCAAACTGGTTCTATTACCGAAATATGGTTCCTTTCCCCCCACTTGTTTGATGTTCCCAGACTCTCTATGTTTAACAAAGGCTATTCAAGAGTCCTTCAGTAGAGTCAGAGAGAGAGGGAAGGGAGAAAGGTATTTATGGGGGGTCATAAACCTTACCCACAGGCCAACGTCATGACAAAACACTAGGGGGTAGGGGTGGGGGAATGTAGTGGGGTAGGAGAGTAGAGAGAAAATGTGATGCTGACTCTCAAACACACACTTCCTCCCCCCCTCTCAGGAGGAACAAGGTGGTGAACCACTTCAGCATCATGCTCCAGAGGCGCCTGCGGGAGCAGGAGAGAGGGCCGGACGATGACGACGAGGAGGGCGAGAAGGGGGGGAAGAAGAAAAAGAAGAAGGGAGGAAGAGGAGGGGACCTGCGCATCCATGACCTGGAGGATGACCTGGAGCTGAGCAGTGATGAGAGTGACAGCAGCGGAGGAGAAGGTAAGGAGAGAAGGACGAAGGTAAGGAGAGAGGAGAGCTAAGAAGTGACAAGAGCAACAGTGGCGTGTGAGAAGATTTGGGCTTTTTTTCAATTCATCTTTCCTCGATTCGTTGCATCCTCTCATCTCCTTCTCAAAACGCGTTGGAGACTAAGTTCTTTGGGGAGGGAATTTGGACCTTCTCCTCCAATACAGTTGAGAAGGAGGCGAGGAGATGAGACGTGAGGAGTCACAGAAAGATCAACTGAGATGGAGCCAAGGACGGAGTAGAGAAAAGTGACAGGAGCTTCTGTGGAGAGAAGGATGGAGGGAGGGAGGAGAGCCCAGTAAGGATGAGAATGAAAGCAGAGTAGAAAGAGAGGCATGGGAGTCATTCAACCTCAAAAAGTACAAGAAAGAGGATTTGGACACCCACCAATCAGATTGTTCTGAAACGGTTTCTGCAGTTAGAAACAGATTAGATTAGCATTTCTTGAACATTCTTTTTCTGAAAGACAATTAGAACTCAAATTGAAAGCTAGTTGATTGTACCCAAATTGGCCATTTCAATTGCTAGGATTCATATAATATTCAATAGATATAGTTCCCAACATCCGATATGGACCAAACTTCTTCTTAACAATGATTAAGACGTGAGGAAACCAAACAAATGGTGAAAAGCCACCACAGACCCCTTAGTTGTCTGGACTTCACAGATACACAATGAACACAGATGCAATGTATTTATTTTTTTAAACAAATGTTTTACATTGTAATTTGGGTAAACAACATGTAGACTACAGCAAAGTGTTTCTGATATATTGCGATATGATATCAATATTAAACATAAAAAATGCAACTGATATCAACGTGGATTATCCATGTCGGTGCTCATCACTAGTATACAGTGTGTATGAACCACCATGGTCTTGAAGCTCGCATCTGCTACAAGACCATGGTGCTTGCCTACGGAGCTGTGAGGGGAACGGCACCTCCGTACCTTCAGGCTCTGATCAGGCCCTACACCCAAACAAGGGCACTGCGTTCATCCACCTCTGGCCTGCTCGCCACCCTACCTCTGCGGAAGCACAGTTCCCGCTCAGCCCAGTCAAAACTGTTCGCTTCTCTGGCACCCCAATGGTGGAACAAGCTCCCTCACGACGCCAGGACAGCGGAGTCAATCACCACCTTCCGGAGACACCTGAAACCCCACCTCTTTAAGGAATACCTGGGATAGGATAAAGTAATCCTTCTAACCCCCCCCCCCCCTTAAAAAATTTAGATGCACTATTGTAAAGTGGTTGTTCCACTGGATATCATAAGGTGAATGCACCAATTTGTAAGTCGCTCTGGATAAGAGCGTCTGCTAAATGACTTAAATGTAAATGTAAAATGTCTGTTAGCAGAAGACGCATCTCAATGTCTAACAAATAATGGACAGTACATTTTACATGTTCAACTGTTGAATTGTTAGAAGGTGCATCTCTCTTTACGTTCCCTCTCTTCTTCTTTTCCTCTCAGATGGAGACAGCAAGCCCAAGAAGAAAGAGGGGGATGTGAAGGGGAAGAAGAAAAAGAAGAAGAGGGGGAGTGACAGCGAGGCTAATGAGGACAGTGATGATGGAGACTTTGAGGGCCTGGAGGTCGACTACATGTCAGATGAGAGCAGGTGAGACACACAATACAGACTCACAGATACCCACACACAGACTCACAGACGCAGACTCACAGATATCCACACACAGACTCACAGATACCCACACACAGACTCACAGACGCAGACTCACAGATATCCACACACAGACTCACAGCTATCCACCCACACACAGACTCACAGCTATCCACCCACACACAGACTCACAGATATCCACCCACACACAGACTCACAGATATCCACCCACACACAGACTCACAGATATCCACCCACACACAGACTCACAGATATCCACCCACACACAGACTCACAGATATCCACCCACACACAGACTCACAGATATCCACCCACACAGACTCACAGATATCCACCCACACAGACTCACAGATATCCACCCACACACAGACTCACAGATATCCACCCACACACAGACTCACAGATATCCACCCACACACAGACTCACAGATATCCACCCACACACAGACTCACAGATACCCACCCACCCACCCACACACAGACTCACAGATACCCACCCACCCACCCACACACAGACTCACAGATACCCACCCACCCACCCACACACAGACTCACAGATACCCACACACAGACTCACAGATACCCACCCACACACAGATATACACACACACACACACACACATACAGTGCATTCGGAAAGTATTCAGACCCCTTGACTTTTTCCACATTTTGTTACGTTACAGCCTTATTCTAAAATGGATTAATTAAGTTAAAAAAAATCCTCATCAGTCTACAGACAATACCCCATAATGACAAAGCGGAAAGTTTTTTAGAAATGTTTTGCTAAATTATTAAATATAAAAAACTGAAATACTTAGTATTCAGACCCTTTTGCTATGAAACTCAAAATTGAGCTCAGGTGCATCCTGTTTCCATTGATCATTTTATTTAACCAGTCAAGTCAGTTAAGAACAAATTCTTATTTACAATGATTACTCCTGCCAAACCCGGACGACGCTGGGCCAATTGTGCGCCGCCCTATGGGACTCCCAATCACGGCCGGTTGTGATACAGCCTGGAACCGAACCAGGGTCTGTAGTAATGCCTCTAGCACAGAGATGCAGTGCCTTAGACCGCTGCGCCACTCAGGAGCCTCTCAAGCTCTGTCAGGTTGGATGGGGAGCGTCGCTTCACAGCTGTTTTCAGGTCTCCAGAGATGTTCATCCTTGAGATGTTTCTACAACTTGATTGGAGTCCACCTATGGTAAATTCAATTGATTGGACATGATTTGGAAAGGCACACACCTGTCTATATAAGGTCCCACAGTTGACGGAGCATGTCAGAGCAAAAACCAAGCCATGAGATTGAAGGAATTGTACGTAGAGCTTCGAGACAGGATTGTGTCGAGGCACAAATCTGGGTAAGGGTACCAAAAAATGTCTGAGGCATTGAATGTTCCCAGTGACCTGCATCATTCTTAAATGGAAGAAGTTTGGAACCACCAAGACTTCCTGAATGACAACCATCTCTGCAGCACTCCACCAATCAGGCCTTTATGGTAGAGTAGCCAGGCGGAAGCCACTCCTCAGTAAAAGGCACATGACAGGCCGCTTGGAGTTTGCCAAAAGGCACCTAAAGACTCTCAGACCATGAGAAACAAGATTGTCTGGTCTGATGAAACCAAGATTAAACTCTTTGGCCTGAATGCCAAGCGTCACATCTGGAGGAAACCTGGCATCATCCCTACAGTGAAGCATGGTGGTGGCAGCATCATGCGGTGGGGATGTTTTTCAGCGGCAGGGACTGTGAGACTAGTCAGAATTGAGGGAAAGATGACCTGAGCACAGAGATCCTTGATGAAAACCTGCTCCAGAGCGGTCAGGACCTCAGACTGGTGCAACGGTTCAATTTCCAACTGGACAACGACCCTAAGCACACAGCCAAGACAACGCAGGAGTGGCTTCAGGACAAGTCTCTGAATGTCCTTGAGTGGCCCAGCCAGAGCCCGGACTTGAACCCCATCGATCATCTCTGGAGAGATCTGAAAATAGCTTTGAAGCGACGCTCCCCATCTAACCTGACAGAGCTAGAGAGGATCTGCAGAGAAGAATTGGAAACTCCCCAAATACAGGTGTTGTAGCATCATACCCAAGAAGACTTGAGGCTGTAATCGCTGCCAAAGGTGCTTCAACAATGTACTGAGTAAAGGATCTGAATACATATGTAAATGTGATATTTCAGTTATTTTATGAAATTTCTAAAAAACTGTTTTTGCTTTGTCATTATGGGGTATTGTGTAGATTAATGAGGGGGGGAAACTATTTAATCACCCCTTTTGATCCATTTTAGAATAAGACTGTAACGTAACAAAATGTGGGGAAAGTCAAGGGGTCTGAATACTTTCTGAATGCACTGTACACCAGAACTTCTATTGACAACTGTAGGGTCACACACCAGAGACACTTGTAGAGCCATACACACAAACACTTCCTGCAACCTCTCATTTATTTTCTCACATCTGTTTCTCTCTTTCATCCCTTCCTCGCTCTCTCGCTCCTTACTCCCTTGATCCTGCAGTTCAGAGGAAGAGGCCGGCGAAGAGAAGGCCAAGTCCAATAAAGAGGCCGTTCCCAAAGGTCAGAGGGCACCCCCATGGCAACAATACGTGTTCAAGTGTGTGAATTCTAAGAACTTTAACTCTGTTCACAGGAATCGACGAGGCATCGGAGAGTGAGGAAGAGAGCGAGGAGGAGAAACAGAACGAGGAAGAGGGGAAAGAGGAGGAGGAGGAAGAGGAAGGGAAGAAGACCCCAGTCCAGACGAAGAAGAAGAGAGGTAGCAGTTTTTCTTCTTCTTTAGAATCTTTACTGATCGGGTATCACAGGGAAGTGGCAAGACTTGAACCCACGGAAATATACTGTTTTTGTTGAAGGGGGCTATGATGTGATAATGTTGTGTGTGTTTCAGACAGCAGCGGTGAGTCGGACACCTCGGAGGACAGCGACATCGATGGAGAGGCAGCCTCCGCTCTCTTCATGGTGGTGTGTGTGTGTGTGTGTGTGAGAGTGTTACTTTGTGTGTGGTCCCTTTTGTAGTGCCACTGTTCAATGTCAACCCCACTTTCTCTCTTTCTCGCAGAGATGGAGTCTTGATATCGGGTTCTTGATCTGGGTTACGGTGCCCAAGATCTGGGGCTTTTCTAAAAGTCTTGAACAAGACTGGTAGTTGATGAACCTGATACCATATTTTGTAGTTTCTATGTGGCACAAAAGGGGTGACAATTTCCAGGGTATCTTGCTTCCCTAGTGTGGCAGCAGTGTGGGCACAAAAACAGGCCTCTGTCTTGGTTTTCCACATTTCAACTGGTCTTGGTGTGGTAATGGTCTGCTAACACTGGCTCTTTCTTGGTCTGGATTTGAGAGGTTGAGAGTGGCTCTCGTGGACTTTGCTCTTGACGGTCCCCATTTCCTCACTACCCCCCCCCCCCCCCCCCCCCCCCCCCCAGAAGAAGCGTACTCCTCCTAAGCGCGGTGGTGGGCGTGGCTCTGGAGGCAGCTCCAGGACTGGCAGTCGTCCTGGAACACCGTCCATAGACTCCGCCTCCACCTCCAACACACTCCGAGCCGCCGCTAGCAAACTGGAGCAAGGTACACTCACACACACATTTTCACAGATGAGAAATAGATATTTATATTTGTAATGTTTTCATTTATATTTACATATTCACAGAATTTGAAAGTCTTATTTTGTTTGTGCTACCTTAAGGCTATGTGTGACCTCAGCACTGCATGCTAAAACTGTCTCCATCACCTTGCTCCCTCCCTCCCCTCACAGGTAAGAGACAGGTGGTGGGTGGTAGCTCTGAGTCTCCAGCTGCCAAGAGGCTGAAGATGGAGTCCAGCAGTACGGCTGTCACCACCCAGAGTCCTGCCCCCTCAGGGAAGAGCACGCCACAGCCCCCCTCAGGCAAATCAACCCCCAGTTCCAGGTATATTCCTCCTCTTCAATCTCTCCTGTTTGTTCACTTTTCTCACCCTTACCCTCTCTCTAGCTCACACAGACACTCGTTCTTTCTCTCTCTCTCCTCTTTTCTCTGTCCTCTCCCACACGCACTGTCTGTCTTCTTATTCTCTCCCCTCTCTATCACCCACTTTCTCTCCCCACCACACACCCTCCCCCTGGTTTTTTGTCCCACTCTCCATCCTCCCTCTCCACAGTGACGTTCAGCTGACGGAGGAGGCGGTGCGCCGCTACCTGATCCGGAAGCCCATGACCACCAAGGACCTGCTGAAGAAGTTCCAGACCAAGAGGACTGGCCTGAGCAGCGAGCAGACGGTCAACGTCCTGGCCCAGATCCTCAAACGCCTCAACCCCGAGAGGAAGAACGTCAACGACAAGATGCACTTCTACCTCACCGAGTAAACCGGGCTCGTGTTCATTAGGGCATGCGTTTTAAAATGGAAAATGAGTTCCTCTTTCAGTCCCTTTGGTGCCTAATGAACACGACCCAGGGAGGGAGGAGGAGAGGATGAGATGCTTCTCATTGATTGAGCAGCGGAAGGAGGAGAAGGATAGAACAGGGTCCTTGGAAGAGGAAGGCTAGAAGAGGAAGAGAGTGGAATAAGGTAGAAAGAAAAGCGTTACGCAGCTGTGATTTGAGATGCGGTGTAAACTAGCTTCAATATCTGTCTCTAGAAATGGTTTGAAGTCAACTGTACCTGTGGCAGTCCTTTCAGGTCAAACAACTTACAAGATATAGGTTTATCAATGAATTAGGCAGATGTGAAGGTATCAATGAAAACATTCTGTGTAGATCTTGCCTGCCGACTCACCTCCCACCACAAACAACTGGATTCAGCAAGACAAGTGTGGGTTATTTTGTACGAATTGCCGTATCTTCCCAGGCCTCTGTTTCTCATTTTAGAATTGTCTTTTTTGTTTATTTTCATTTGTAATAAAAACCCTGCTGTTGCCGTGGCTGGTCTCCTTGTCATGTTTCTGGTTGGTTTGCATAATTAGAAGCAGAACACTGGACAACGATGTCATACATCTAGCCTTCCCTGTAGCTCAGTTGGTAGAGCATGGTGTTTGCAACACCAGGGTTGTGGGTTCGATTCCCACGGGGGGCCAGCACAGAAAAAAAAAAAATGTATGAAATGTATGCATTCACTACTGTAAGTCGCTCTGGATAAGAGCGTCTGCTAAATGATGTAAATGTTAAGGCTTTTCAATAACATTCTTTGAGGTTCTGCCAGAAGTCTACAGTGCTAGCCAATCTACTTTGCAGCAACTGTTGTGTATGTACTTACTTGGATAAGAGTAGTGTGTACTTCAATGACAGTCTACTGTTGGCCTGTACTTCTTCATGCCATGGAGAAGTGGTTGTGTAGTAGAGAAACCATGTTCAGCAGAAGTCATTCATCATTATTCAGCATGACACGACAGGCTTATTAATGTTACACCTGCTTCTTCCTCTCCTGAGGAAAATGACTTTAAGATGTGCCAAGTAGAGTAAAATATACTGATGACACATCTGACCATTTATTAATGGAGCGATTACTGGCAGATCCCAAATGATCTTGGCTTCCTCAGTGTTATCATCAAACGTTGACATTTGAAACTGTCGTGTGACCCCTAAAAACCTGCTTCTTCCTGTCCTGTTTCTACAATTTATAGATTTAATTTTTTACAGTGAGGTGGAGCAACAGAGATGTCCTAATTCTCAAGATTCTTCAAGAAGTTGACTTTATATTACAGTGTCTGATGGCTCTACATAGGTTGGCCTATTCTAGTTTATGTTCATCCCAGATAAATCACATGGGGTGTCTATCTTCTTGTAATACAAACCCCTATTAGGATCTGCAGTGACGACCGAGGCCAGTGAATGATGAGAAACAGTTGGCTCCAAAGTTTAGATCCAGGCTACTTTACTTTAGGCTTATACTTGTTTTGTAGTGAGAAAACATGTCATACAGCATCACTCTCAACGACTGACACATTCTTAAATCAAGAAAAAGTCTGTTCATATTTTTGTCAATATTCAATCAGAAATAGATCATACACTTCAACTAGATATTTTAGATATTAAAATTAAAATAATGTGACGTATTTGAGTGTAAACACATGAGCCTGCAGTATTGCTCATAGTAACTGGTAGTCATACTGTAGGTGATCAGGTGGCTGGACCAGTTCAGCCACCATCAGGGAAGGACACGTAATGGTGGACATAATCAGGGATTGACCTTAAGGGTTGCCCTATTGCCTGGAGCAATTGAACTGAGCAGTCGGGCAAGTTGAACCTGCTCTGAGGTTTCCCCAGGTGATTTTCCTGGTTCCTCCCCATTGTTTAAGTGAAAGACGGACAATATATGGCATCCAGACAAGTTGAACTTGCTCTTGCTCTGTGGTTGCCCCATTAGGCAGGGGATTTTTTTAAACTGAATTTCAGTAGCCTAACATAGGGGCTACACTTACATTGTTTTGGTCCTGCTACACAGGAAGTATAACTTTTGGTCAGGGCGAGCAGAGCGCCAGACAATACTATATCCTATTGCTCTCGGTTGTGAGCTGTGCGTCTAAATCTAACTCTCCCAGAGCCGGTATGCTTACAACCAGGTTGCAGAAGGGTCTCATGTGCTGCAAAAGTTACGTATCCAAACAGATTTTTCTGCTTCCTAGCATGCTAGCAGATACCCATAGACTTCCAGTCATTGTGCTAACACTAGTTAGCATTGGCTCACAAAACTACCTCTAAGTTCCTTCATACTGGACATAGAGACATAAAAATGGTATCCAGGAGTTCAACAGACTCTGGGGAAGTAGATAATGGGCCTCATTGCCAAAATCACAAAGTATCCCTTTAAGTGACCATTTTGCTTGTAAACAATTACTTTAACATTTTCTGTCAAGTGACAGTAATCATCAGGCAACCAACAAAAAAATACTGCTGTCTGATGGGCAAGAGCCTTTCTAACCTTAATGTCAATCCCTGACATCAATGGTGCAAATAGAGGAGAAAGGATCCAAAATGGTTTCCAGACAGTTCTGGGGAGAACAGCAAGGTGGGGTATTGTGAGTGCAGAAATTGTGAGTGCTGTGTGCCTTTACTTCATGCCCACTGATCTGACAGAACTTAACTGGCCATATGGTGAAACCTATCCAGAACTTTCACTTATCAGTTGACATGAAGGCAAGGACACAAGACTAGGAAGGCACAGTTGTAGTAACGGGACATAGCCCTCGTCTTTTTCATTAAACAATATTCATGCCTCGATCTTCATTGGTCTTCATGTTCGGGCTATGTCGTAGTTGTTCACGAACCAATCACAGGTCTTCTTGATACCTGTAGGGGAGGAGAGACACAGTCAGTCATCTATGGATACTGTGCATTTTGGAAGAGTGGTTTAATCGCTGTGAATGTTCCTTTCATCACAATCATAAAATGACCAATAACCAGATTGGTATCAAATATCATGCTGTAATGCGTCTGTGTTATTTACAAGGCAACTAATTCCAACTACAATATTGAGTTGTTTTCTGGACAGAAAATACAACCCTCAATATTTGGATCTCTGACCTTCAGAGAGCGGCGTGAAGGTGAAGTCAGGGAGGTAGCGTCGCAGCTTGGCGTTGCTGGCCGTCTTCTTCATCTGACCGTCTGACTTGCTGGTGTCGAACTGATGTCATAGGTCAAGGGCCACAAAAGGCAAAGCTCAGGGAGATGACATAATTACAGTGCAATGGATATGAGTGGTAGCCAGTCCGAGTGGGCTTTTAATGTACTACATCTGTACGTCTTTCAGTCCAACAGGTGTAATGAACCTCTAGATGTGGTTGCTGGTGTTGTACTAAGGATTCTACTAGATTGGTTCTAGACACTGATCTAAGATCAAATTTGAATAATGGTTAAGGTAAGGAATTGGGGAAGATACACTGATCCTAGATCTGTGCCTAGGGGCAACTCCTATCAGGTGTACACAGCCTGTGGAAGGATACAACAATTTGACCTTTAAAGTCCAGGGCATCTGCAATCATCTCTACGGCGTCCTTGATGGGGAGCTCCTCCTCCTCCCCCACTGTGAGAGACAAGTGACAAAGGAGCTTGGTCCAGTTACATACGGTACACACACGCACATTGACTGATCACCCACACACACCATGTTGGACTCACCAGAGAGAATGATGGGGTCAATCTCATCATACTCCCGCAGCACCCAGAGGAACAGACGTGCTACATCCTGAGAAAACACACACACAGATTTAATGTATACACACACATATCTGACACACACACAGAGAGAGAGAGAGAGAGAGATTAATTCACTAAACATACCAGAGAGTAGATGAATTGTCTCCTGGGTGTTCCGGAGCCCCACACCTGTAGCGGGGCTCCCTCCTCTGTTAGAAGGAGAGTAGAAAGGAGTAAGTGTGTGTGTGTGTGTGTCTCTCTGTCTGTCTGTCTGTCTGTCTGTCTGTCTGTCAAATCAGTCACATGCACATGGTTAGCAGATGTTAATGCAAGTGTAGCGAAATGCTTGTGCTTCTTGTTCTGACAGTGCAGTAATATCTAGCAAGTTAACAAATTCACAACAACCACCTTATGCACACAAATGTAAAGGGATGAATAAGAATATGTACATATAAATATATGGATGAGCGATGGCCGTGCGGCATAGGCAAGATGCAGTAGATGGTATAGAATACAGTATATACATATGAGATGAGTAATGTAGGATATGTAAACATTATTAAAGTGGCGTCATTTAAAGTGACTAGTGATACCTTTATTAAGTACATTTATTAAAGTGGCCAGAGATTTGAGTCTGTATGTTGGCAGCAGCCTCTCTATGTTAGTGATGGCTGTTTAACAGTCTGATGGCCTTGAGATGGAAGCTGTTTTTCAGTCTCTCGGTTCCAGCTTTGATGCACCTGTACTGACCTCACCTTCTGGATGATAGCGGGGTGAACAGGCAGTGGCTTGGGTGGTTGATGTCCTTGATGATCTTTTTGGTCTTCCTGTGACATCCGCTGCTGTAGGTGTCCTCTCTGTGTTTGTGTTTGTGTGTGTGTATGTGTGTGTGTGTGTTACTTACTTTTAGCAGCATATGTCTTATGCATGAGTGCCGAGAGCACGTGACCATTTTCAAAGTTGAAGTTGTCATAGGGACCATACACGTTAGTCGGGATTACGGCGGTGTAGCGACGCCCATGCTGCGCAAAGTATCCCCTGTTGTCAATCAAGTCCACACACACACACAATCATGTTGTTGTTAGAACATTAATGACCCACTCCAGCTATTTTATTAAACAATATTCTAAGTATACATACAGTAAAAGGTACAAACCCTTAACGGTAGAATTTTTGGGGGGGGGCAAAATAGTGGGTTTTTTGTTGACACAATGGTGAAATTCAAGGAGTTGGCAATTCAAGGGGTTGGTCTGATGGATGCATACCGATGTCATCGGCCTTCCCTCTTGCTTCCCAGAACAATAGCAGAGCAATAGAGGTTCCTTGGAAGTTGTGGGAACATATGTTTTTGGTTTCCCTATTGGTTCTGGGAACAAGTTTCCTAAGTTTCCTGACTGGTGAAACTGACTTTATTTACATTCTGAGAACATTCTTTTTTTGGTTGCAGGGACGTTCTGAGAACATTTTACAATGATTCGCTGAAAGTTTTCCTGGGAGGTTTTATTAATGTTCTGATAATGAAATTATAGGTTATTTGAAGGTAATTGAATAACGTTCTGAGAACATGTTTCAATAAGACTTTTAATAACACTGCTAGCTTAGGTTAACTGTTTTGAACACCAAGCACAGATGGGACACATGGAAATGAAATTGCTTAGGCATTAATCATGCAAACACATCCCTTTTTTATTGTCACACGGAGCCTATAAGATTTGAACCTACGATCTTATGTTTGCTATCCATGGAATCAGTCCACTGCACCACCAGGTTGGAGCTAGCATGGCATGTTTTGGAACTTATACAAAGCTGTGTATTTTAGTCTATTCAAACAGACCCCATTTCAATGGAAACAAGCACTCATAAAGATCAGGTGTGGCCAGTTAGTGGGTGAGGCCACTTCCTGAACTCACTTAACAAGATAGAGGATAGAGAGAGTTTTGTTGACGCTGAGAACGGAATGTATATGTTAATAAATAACATTTTTAGAACGCACTTGTGGTTTTAATGGAATGTTTTCTTAATGTTCTGAGAATATTACTAAATAGAACCATGAGGAAACGTTACGCTGAAGTACTGAAATTCCCACATAATAACGTTGTTTCTTAATGTTCTCTGAACAAATTGAGAACATCACTTTAAATAGAACCACGAGGAAACCTGTAGGAAATGTTATGCTAAAGTACTAAAATTCCCACATAAGAAACATATGGTTCTCAGAACATTATGTGCTAGCTGGGCTGTGCCATGTAATGAGGGACCTGCACCAGCTACTGAAATGCATCTTTTGTTAAGTTCATCAGGTGATAAATGAGGTGCCAGGGAGGCTGGAGTGGGTCTTTCAAATGTGTGCTAATGTACCTGCACAGGTAACAGTTTAGTCACCAGCTCACCTGTTCTGAATATCAATCATTCTTTTGGCATGGGAGTAGCCAAAGTTCGAGTTGTGTGGAGGCCCATTGTGGATCTGTGGGAAGGGGAAGAAAGCATGAGTGATCATACACCAGCTTTTATTAAACATCACAGTTTGGAGGGCAAGAGGTTCCCAAACATAGAGTAGTTCTACTGTCACTGGGCACATACTAGGTTGAGTCCCAAATGGCACTTTATACTGTTGAACTCCTACTTTTGACCAAGGTCATTAGGGCTCTGGTTAAAAATAATGCACTACATAGGGAATTGGGTGCCATTTGATGCCACCATAGTATTTTAGTATTAAGGTTAAACACAACATGCTCTCATTGATATGGTCTTACTGGTTGTTATTAAACTAACCATGCTCTCATCGATAGGGTATGTGGTCTTGTCAGGAAAGATGCAGCTTGACAGACAGGACACCACCTTGGTGACGCCCCTTTCGTGAGACGTCTGCAGCACATTGTCATTGATGCGAAGGTTGTCCCTCTGTTAAGGCAAAACACCGTTGTCTCAATTCAAGTAAAACCTGTATTGCGACTTTACACAATAACTTGTTTTTACACAAATTCAAAGAATGCATTTGGAGACAGTGATAAGAAGCTCCCCTGTAAACACTCCTCACCCCTATAAACACTCCTCACTCCTCAGCCCGTGATGAGCACGCACATCAGCTCAGCCTTTGTCTGCGAATCCATCTCTCACTCAAACAATGCAAACTTTTATTTTTCAGTTGTGATAATCACAAAATGTTATTACGCTGTAGTCCGTCATTGTAAATATGTATTTGTTCTTAACTGACTTGCCTAGTTAAACAAAGAATTAAATAAAAAATGTAATAATAAATTGATGGATTAATACCCTTTTGGAATTAAGATTAATACATTTGCCAACAAAGTCACTGTGTAAACTTCGTTTTGATAAATTCAATTGAATTTCAGTCTAGTTGCCCGGCCAGGCGAACATGGACATTTCTATTTAGGTCATTCAGCAGAAGATCTTTTCCAGAGCTGCTTCCAGTCGGTGCATTCAACCGGTAGCTAGATAAGACAAACCATTTCACGGACTGGCCTTTAGGCAGTTCAGGCAAAATGTCAGATGGGCTGGTTCCATCTTCAGCCCATCAGCCTGTGTAAACTGGGGGTTTTGTACACAAAGATCATTATTTGGTTAACAATTGGAGCCGCCAGGCAAAAAAATGGGCCAGTGAGTTAGAAATGCCCGTTCCGAATTTCTGGTCCCATCCCTGATTGAACAAATGTACTTTAGGACAGAAACGTATAGCCTAGGTATTGAAACAAACTGGGTAGTTAGGTAAGCTCACCAGAAAGTGTAGGTTCTCCTTCATGTGAAGATAGAGTCCTCCCACCTTGGCAGCCAGGTGGATGACATGGGTGGGCCGATACTTCTCAAACACTGCTATTGTCTGTTGTAGATCTCTGGCAGAACAACTCATCATCATCATCATCACCATCCCATTTAATGGGAAACACATCAATCTCATTATGGAGTACAAGTATGCATGCACGAATGTAAGTAGCTAAACATTTAATGTGGTTCCAACAGGAACTATATAGAAACTCTATCTATATACTGTATCTATCTATCTATCCATCAATCTATATATCTATATAAAATAATATCAAATAATAGAATAGCAAAGAATAGAATATAATTATTTTTCCATGAGTGAACTTATTTGGGGGATTTATTTAATCTATTTCGTTCCTGTTGGAACCACAAAACCAGCCCCAGATGTAAAGGGTCATAACAGGATTTCATACAGTGCAACATGACATACATTTTCTATAGAAATATGTTATGTAGAACATACATGCTGGTGTTTCTCGGGCATGGAGAATATGGGATTATGGCATCTCTTGTATATAGGCTAGGCCATTTTTATCTGCAACGACCAAGCCTCAGACCAGCTCTGCTGAGAATATGAAGTTCATGTGACATAACTTACACGAGGTTGGCCTCTTTGGAGGACAGGAAGGTCCACTGCTCGCCCTCGAGACAGCCGCCTTCTTGTTTCACCACGTGCTCGATGGCCTTCCCGACCAATCCGGATCCGCCCGTGACGAGCACGCGCATCGGCTCAGCCTTAGTCTGCGAATCCATCTCTCACTCTGATCAAATAATGCTAACTTTAATTTTTCGGTTGTGATATTCACATACAGTTATTACGCTGAAGCCCTAAACAAAGTAGGCTGATTTGAATGACAGTGTGATCATGGCCCTATTTATAGCCTACTTTACAACGTAATAATTATGATTTTTTTTTACATTTAGGCTAATAAGGAATTAATCAAATATATGCTATACAACATCAAACGCAAGTTGAAAGGCATTAACACACTTTTCGTTTCATTTACAATTTCGTTGTAGCCTATTTGTTTAATCATGGAGGCTACTTTATTGTATTTATTTCCTATCTACATTTATTGACTTTTGTCTTTTGAAATAAATTAAATTTGTCATATTAAATATTAAGCTCAAGAGTCCAAAACGGGAGTGAATTGCATTATGATCATGTTAATTTTAGCAAAAGGACAAATAGCTTACGCCAATACCAACAGCCACAGTATTTAATTTTAAAATTAACAATATGTGTTTAATCGAAATAACGGTTGGTCTCATTAGGCCTATATTACACAATAGTATATTACAACATCAGATGATCATATAGGCTACAACACTGACATTATTTTAGCAACACAATCAAGAGTAGGCTAAAAGTTTGTCGAAAGAAAATGTCTATGTTGAAGTCAAACGCACCCATTCATTCAACCAAAAGGCCTGTACATATAGGACAAACATTTATAAAGGCAAAACATATTAATCCGTATAGTTTACGTGAGCTATCTTGAATTATAATCAGTCACATTTTTAACTCGGCAAGACCCTCGTGTTATTTTGCATGTATCTTATCAACACAAAGTTAAATGTATGAATTCAAACCTGTAAAATGATTCGTTAGAATTTTCCTTCTAGAATAAAGTCGGTATTAGATCCTATTTCTGATCACTCGAGTACAGGAATGAGGCGTAGGCTCTGTCTTGTCTTGCACGCTAACCAATCAACAGGAAAGCCGCAGGCGCAAGGTGGAGTCGCTCTTATAGGCTACCTGTGAGCAACACTCTTAGAGAAAAAGGGTTCTACTGAGAGTAGTAGCCTTACAGGTGACTATCATTGTCCATTTGGAAGACCCATTTGCGATCAAGCTTTAACTTCCTGACTGATGTCTTGAGATGTTGCTAAAATATATCCACCTTTATTTTCCTGCCTCATGATGCCATCTATTTGTGAAGTGCACCAGTCCCTCTTGCAGCAAGGCACCCCCACAACAGTATGCTGCCACCCCCGTGCTTCACGGTTGGGATGGTGTTATAGATACTTTTGTACCTGTACTTTTGTACCTTCCTCCAGCATCTTCACAAGGTCATTTGCTGTTGTTCTGGGATTGATTTGCACTTTTCGCACCAAAGTACATTCCTCTCTAGGAGACAGAACGCGTCTCCTTCCTGAGCAGTATGATGGCTGCATGGTCCCACGGTGTTTATACTTGTGCACTATTGTTTGTACAGATGAATGTGGTACCTTCAGGGGTATGAACCAGACTTGTGGAGGTCGACAATTTTTTTATGAGGTCTTGGCTGATTTCTTTTGATTTTCCAATGATGTCACGCAAAGAAGCACTGAGTTTGAAGGTAGGCCTTGAAATACATCCACAGTTACACCTCCAATTGACTCAAATGATGTCAATTAGCCAATCAGGAGCTTCTAAAGCCATGACATCATTTTCTGGAAGTTTTCCAAGCTGTTTAAAGGCACAGTCAATTTAGTGTATGTAAACTTCTGACCCACTGGAATTGTGATACGGTGAATTATAAGTGAAATAATCTGTCTGCAAACAATTGTTGGAAAAATTACTTGTGCCATGCACAAAGTAGATGTCCTAACCGACTTGCCAAAACTATAGTTTGTTAACGAGACATTTGTGGAGAGGTTGAAAAACGAGTTTTAATGACTCCAACCTAAGTGTATGTAAACTTCCGACTTCCACTGTAGGTTTGCTGAAAAAAAAAATGTTTTCCCCACTATAAATTTAATATAACTTCAGTTTTTTTTTTATTTCACCTTTATTTAACCAGGTAGGCTAGTTGAGAACAAGTTCTAATTTACAACTGCGACCTGGCCAAGATAAAGCAAAGCATTGCGACACAAACAACAACACAAAGTTATACATGGAATAAACAAACATACAGTCAATAACACAATATAAAAAGTCTATATACAGTGTGTGCAAATGAGGTAAGATAAGGGAGGTAAGGCAATAAATAGGCCATAGTAGAGAAGAAATTACAATTTGGCAGATTAACACTGGAGTGATAGATGAGCAGATGATGATGTGCAAGTAGAGATACTGGTATGCAAAAGAGCAGAAAATTAAATAAAAACAATATGGGGATGAGGTAGGTAGATTGGGTGGGCTATTTACAGATGGACTATGTACAGCTGCAGTGATCAGTTAGCTGCTCAGATAGCTGATGTTTAAAGTTAGTGAGGGAAATATAAGTCTCCAGCTTCAGAGATTTTTGCAAATCGTTCCAGTCTGGCAGCAGAGAACTGGAAGGAAAGGCGGCCAAAGGAGGTGTTGGCTTTGGGGATGACCAGTGAGATATACCTGCTGGAGTGCCAGCATCGGTTTGTGGTGGTAAATAGTGTTGTCTACAGCTGAGGTATTCTAACTCAGGCGAGCAGAACCTCGAGACTTCCTTAATATTAGAGATTGGCACCAGGCTTTGGTGCCAGAGAAGAGAAACACAACCCTCCCTTCATTTTACCCTACGCTGCCGTTCTGTCCTGCCAATGCATAGAAAAACCAGCTGGATTTACATTTTCCATGTGCGTGTTTAGTCACTACTCTGAGGAACATAGGATATTACAGTTCTTCAGATCATGTTGCTACGATAGTCTTGAACAGAGCTTGTCCAGTTTATTCTCAGAGATTTCACGGTCGCCAATAGAACGGATGGTAGATGCGGTTTATCCACTTGCCGACGAATTCTCATCGGGTATCCCACATGCCGGCCTGTATAACATCGCCTGTTCCTTTTTCGAGTGTTTGGGATTTGAGCCTGGTTCGGGATGAGCAGTAGGTCCTTCGCCACCGACTCATTGAAGTAAAATTCAAAATTGAGTGTTCGCTGTTCTGAGGTCCAGAAGCTATTTTCGGTCATAGGAAACAGTGGCGGAAACATTATGAAGAAAACAGATCAGCCCCCCAAAAAACACAAAATAGCACAATTGTTCAGGAGCCCGTAAAACTGCTGCTAAACTCAGCAAAAAAAGAAATGTCCTCTCACTGTCAACTGTTTATTTTCAGCAAACTTAACATGTGTAAATATTTGTATGAACATAAGATTCAACAACTGAGACATAAATTGAACAAGTTCCACAGACATGTGACTAACAGAAATGGAATAATGTGTCCCTGAACAAAGGGGGGGAGGGGTCAAAATCAAAAGTAGCAGTCAGTATCTGGTGTGGCCACCAGCTGCATTAAGCACTGCAGTGCATCTCCTCCTCATGGACTGCACCAGATTTGCCAGTTCATGCTGTGAGATGTTACCCCACTCTTCCACCAAGGCACCTGCAAGTTCCCGGACATTTCTGGGGGGAATGGCCCTAGCCCTCACCCTCCGATCCAACAGGTCCCAGACGTGCTCAATGGGATTGAGATCCAGGCTCTTTGCTGGCCATGGCAGAACACTGACCTTCCTGTCTTGCAGGAAATCACGCACAGAAGGAGCAGTATGGCTGGTGGCATTGTCATGCTGGAGGGTCATGTCAGGATGAGCCTGCAGGAAGGGTACCACATGAGGGAGGAGGATGTCTTCCCTGTAACGCACAGCGTTGAGATTGCCTGCAATGACAACAAGTTCAGTCCGATGATGCTGTGACACACTTCCCCAGACCATGATGGACCCTCCACCTCCAAATCGATCCCACTCCAGAGAACAGGCCTCGGTGTAACGCTCATTCTTTTGATGATAAATGCAAATCCGACCATCACCCCTGGTGAGACAAAACCGCGACACGTCAGTAAAGAGCACTTTTTGCCAGTCTTGTCTGGTCCAGCGACGGTGGTTTTGTGCCCATTCGCGACGTTGTTGCCGGTGATGTCTGGTGAGGACCTGCCTTACAACAGGCCTACAAACCCTCAGTCCAGCCTCTCTCAGCCTATTGCGGACAGTCTGAGCACTGATGGACGGATTGTGCATTCCTGGTGTAACTCAGGCAGTTGTTGTTGCCATCCTGTACCTGTCCCCAGGTGTGATGTTCGGATGTGTCGTTCCTGTGCAGGTGTTGTTACACGTGGTCTGCCACTGCGAGGACGATCAGCTGTCCGTCCTATCTCCCTGTAGTGCTGTCTTAGGGGTCTCACAATACGGACATTGCAATTTATTGCCCTGGCCACATCTGCAGTCCTCATGCCTCCTTGCAGCATGCCTAAGTCACGTTCATGCAGATGAGCAGGGACCCTGGGCATCTTTCTTTTGGTGTTTTTCAGAGTCAGTAGAACGGACTCTTTAGTGTCCTAAGTTTTCATAACTGAGACCTTAATTGTTAATTGTTTATGGTTCATTGAAGAAGCATGGGAAATAGTGTTTAAACCCTTTACAATTAAGATATGTGAAGTTATTTGGATTTTTACAAATTATCTTTGAAAGACAGGGTCCTGTTCTATTTCCTCCAGCGACTTTCTCAATGTGTTAATTTATGGTGTTGACTCTTTATTGCAGTGTTTTTTGGTGTTGCACGACACAAAAATATAGGGTGCTTAAAAATTTGGATTAGGATAAACCCATATAATTTCAAAGTCAATTCAAGTAAATCAACAAAATGCCTTTCTTTTTCCATATTTTTTTCACAGACGCAGCATTGTATTCAACATAGGCTATGGGCCAGCTGAAAAATGTGTCCACTTTTGGGTGGCAAAGGTTTGATGGTATTAAATTGTTCCCCACAAGCCCCTGATCAAATGTATATATGATACCCTTTCACACTTTTATATATTTTGTTGTATGGGAGTCTATACAATAGAATGTTCACAGGTTGACAAAGGAATACTGAGACAAGTTGGAATGTTAGATGCAGTAAAGAGGTCAATGGAATGCAGACTGTAGGGGGTAGAGAAGGATCCTGGATTGGTGCACATTCAACAAATCTGATCTAACAAAGTGGATATCTGTCAAATCCATCATGATTGATGTATTGTAAAAGGCCCGCAATGTGGTTACTAAGGTCCCATTTGGATATATTTGGCTGTTTTTGCTGCTTAACATTTAAAAGTTGTCCCTTTTCAGGTTTAGAAGAAGTGACTGCTAAATGCTATACCCCGTTCGTATAATCTGGTAGCATAGCTAGCATACAGAAATCGGTGGTGGTAGTCAAAGTCATTTTTAACTGTAATGCAGTTGATTGGTGACAATGACATGAGCATGTATTGGGGTTGATATCCATACAAGCATTATACTCCGATGTTTACCTCAACATAGTGTGATATACACATATAAACAATAGCCTAAGTGTAGGATCATTTTGCTGGGGGGAAATGAGGAGATTCAGAATCTTTCCCTCCGGGGATCTTTCCCCCATGCATTTCCATGGCTTCTCCATTGTTTTGGTCTAGTTCAATGTATCTCTTTATTGCATGTCATTCATTGAAAATGACTGTATCAAACAACAACATAACATTCTATTGGGTAGATCGATATCAGATTTAATGACTTACCAGAGGTGTCAAACTCAATCAGCTTATTGAAAAAACACCATGATTTCACGGGTCAGACAAAGTCTGTTATGTTTTTTTAGTTTTTTTAAAACTTGCATGCAACTGCAACCCAAACTGGCCATTATTTTATTAGAAAAAATATAATTTCTAATGTCCACTTACTGTATGTATATAGGATGCTGTATATAGCATTTTAACATATTAAAACAAAAGATTTAAAAAGAAAAAGAGAAATAATACTTGTCCAGCCTTTGCTACTATGCTTGCAGATGTGCATAATATACTGTAGCCCTATCAAAAAGTATTTATTAATAACTTTAAAAAAACAAACATGTTAAAGAAATGTTTTGCACTGCATGGATTACCGGTGCAATTGAATGCAGCATTGCTGTATGGCGCACTCAGAATGTCTTGTATACTGAAAAATATATATAAACGCAACAATTTCAACAATTTTACTGAGTTACAGTTCATAAAAGGAGATCAGTCAATTGAAATAAATTCATTAGGCCCTAATCTATGGATTTCACATTATTGTGAAATATAATGGCGCCGGAGGGGATGGCTGCTGTTTTACGGGCTCCTAACCAACTGTGTTATTTTGTAACTCATGTGGTACATAATGTTGCTGCTACTGTCTCTTATGACCGGAAAAAGCTTCTAAGACATCAGAACAGCGATTAATCACCTCAAAATGGACAAATAATTTTTCTTTAATGAGTCTGACGCGAAGGATATATTGCTTTGTCAAGACAAGCCCCAAATCCTCGTCATCAGCATGAAGAAAAGGCAGAGTAGATAAACCACCACTACCCTCCATATTATTGGTCAACATGCAATCATTGAAAAACAAACTGGACGACCTACGATTAAGACTATCCTACCAACGGAACATTAAAAACTGTCATATCTTATGTTTCACCGAGATGTGGATGAACAACGACACGGATAATATAGAGCTGGCTGGCTTCTCCGTGCATCGGCAGGGCAAAGCAGCTACGTCTGCTAAGACAAGGAGCGGGGATGTGCGTCTATTTGTCAGTAACTGCTGGTGTGTAATCTCTAATATTAAAGAAGTCTGGAAGTGTTGCTCGCCTGAGGTAGAATACCTCATGATAAGCTGTAGACCACACTATCTACCAAGAGAGTTCTCATCTATATTATTCGTAGCCATCTATTTACCACCAAAAACCGATGCTGGCACTAAGACCACACTCAACGAGCTGAATAAGGCCATAAGCAAACAAGAAAATGCTCATCCAGTGACCGCGGACTTTAATGCAGGCAAACTTCAATCCGTTTTACCTCATTTCTACCAGCATGTCACATGTGCAACCAGAGGAAAAAAATCTAGACCACCTTTACTCCACACACAGAGATGCATACCAAGCTCTCTGTTGCCCTCCATTTGGCAAATCTGATCATAATTCTATCCTCCTGATTCCTGCTTACAAGCAAAAACTAAAGCAGGAAGTACTAGTGACTCGCTCAATATGGAAGTGGTCAGATGACGCGGATGCTATTCTACAGGACTGTTTTGATAGCACTGACTGGAATATGTTCTGGGATTCATCCAATGGCATTGAGGAGTATACCACCTCAGTCACCGACTTCATCAATAAGTGCATCAATGACGTCGTCCCCACAGTTACCACACGGACATTTCCAACAAGAAACCATGGATTACAGGCAACATCCGCACCGAGCTAAAGGCTAGAGCTGCCGCTTTCAAGGAGCAGGACACTAATCTGGACACTTATAAGAAATTCTGCTATGCCCTTATTGTCAATTTTTCAGTACATAAGTGGCAATTATTTATTTCAGAAGGAGCCAGCAAAACTAGTGCACTCTATATGTGCTCTGGGTAATTAGACACCATTAGACATGCACCTGTCTGGGGTGTGGACACGACTGATTATTCCTGTAACTGTGTTATGGCCAACTATGTACTGTTGCTATGGTTACACCTCTTGGGTCTTTTCCAGAAAATGGTTGTCCCTTTCAGAGGAGTTAGCAGGATGACATGTATGGTTATTTCTGTAAAGTGCCAAGGACTATTACTATGGTCCTAGATGCATGAACCTGGCTTAAGGCGAGTACAGGTACATTTTGGAACTATTTCTGTGGCTCTATGAGTTCCATGACCTAATATGAAACCAAACTTAACAATGTAAGGCAATAAGATAATGGTGGCTAAATGCCAGAGGGGATGAGTCACTATGAGTGTGACGTAAGGAGGAAAAATGTATAAGTAGTCTGTGCCAAGATTGGAAAGGGAGTCACTTCATGAATCAGCTCGGCTTTTGTTATATTGTAATAAAAGTCTATTTAAACGAACATGCTCCGTTATTTGAGAATTATTTTTGACTGAATAATTCCACGACACCCTCAGTTGAATCATTAAACAGGCAAAGCGTCAATACAGGACTAACATAGAATAATACTACACCGGCTCAGACGCTCGTCGGATGTGGCAGGGCTTGAACATTTTTACGGACTACAAAGGGAAACCCAGCCGCGAGCTGCCCAGTGACGCAAGCCTACCAGACTAGCTAAAGGCCTTTTATGCTCGCTTCGAGGCAAGCAACACCGAAGCAGGCATGAGAGCACCAGCTGTTCCGGACGACTGTGTGATCCCGATCTCCGTAGCCGATGTGAGCAAGACCTTTAAATAGGTCAACATTCACAAAGCCGCGGGGCCTTGCGGATTACCAGGACGTGTACTCAAAGCACGCACGGACCAACTGGCAAGTGTCTTCACTGACATTTTCAACCTCTCCCTGACCGAGTCTGTAATACCTACATGTTTCAAACAGACCACCATAGTCCCAGTGCCCAAGAAAGTGAAGGTAACCTGCATAAATGATTGCCACCCCGTAGCACACACATTGGTTGCTTTGAAAGGCAGTTCATGGCTCACATCAACACAATCATCCAATAAACCCCAGAGCCACTCCAATTTGCATGCCACCCCAACAGATCCACAGATGACACAATCTCAATCGCACTCCACACTGCCCTTTCCCAGCTGGGCAAAAGGAACACCTATGTGAGAATGCTGTTCATTAACTACAGCTCAACGTTCAAAACCATAGTGCCCACAAAGCTTATCACTAAGCTAAGGACCCTGGGACTAAACACCTCCCTCTGCAACTGGATCCTGGACAATGTTGAGACAGTCTATAGGGAGGAAGTCAGAGACCTGGCAGTATGGTGCAGGCACGACAACTTCTCCCTCAATGTGAGCAAGATAAAAGAGCTGATCGTGGACTATAGGAAAAGGAGGGCCGAACAGGCCTCCATTAAAATCGACGGGGCTAAAGTGGAACGGGTCGAGAGTTTCAAGTTCCTTCGTGTCCACATCATCCAAACAAACTATCCTGGTCCAAACACACCAAGGCAGTTGTGAAGAGGGAACGACAACACCTTTTCCTCCTCAGGAGACTGAAAGGATTTGGCATGGCTTCCCAGATCCTCAAAAAGTTCTACAGCTGCACCATCGAGAGCATCCTGACCAGTTGCATCACTGCCTGGTATGGCAACTGCTCGGCATCTGACCGTAAGGTGCAACAGATGGTAGTGCATACAGCCCAGTAAATCACTGGGGCCAAGCTTCCTGACATCCAGGACCTAAATACTAGGCAGTGTCAGAGGAAGGCCCAAACAATTGTGAAAGACTCCAGTCATCCAAGTCAAAGACTGTTCTCTATGCTACCGCACAGCAAGCGATACCGTAGCACCAAGTCTAAGACCAAAAGGCTCCTTAACAGCTTCTACCCCCAAGCCATCAGACTGCTGAACAATTAATCAAATGACCACCCGGACTATTTCCATTGTAAATGTTGTATTCGGCACATCTGACAAATAAAGTTTGATTTGATTTTGAATAGGACCACTCAATTGGGAGCCAGGCCCACCCACTGCGAAGCCAGGCCCAGCCAATCAGAATGTTTTTCCCCACTAAAGGGCTTTATTACAGACAGAAATAGTCCTCAGTTTCAAAATCTTTCCGGGTGGCGGGTCTCAGACGATCCCGCAGGTGAAGAAGCCGGATGTTGAGGTCCTGGTCTGGTGTGGTTACGCGTGGTCTGCGGTTGTGAGGCCGGTTGGACGTACTACCAAATTCTCTAAAAAGACTTGGAGGTGGCTTATAGTAGAGAAATTAACATTAAATTCCCAGGCAACAGCTCTGGTGGACATTCCTGCAGTCAGCATGCCAATTGAACGCTCCCTCAAAACTTGAGAAATCTGTGGCGTTGTGTTTTGTGATTGAACTGCACAATTAGAGTGGACTTTTATTGTCACCAGCACAAGGTGCAACTGCGTAATGATCATACTATTTAATCAGCTTCTTGATATGCCACACCTGTCAGGTGGGATGGATTATCTTGGCAAAGGAGAAATGCTCACTAACAGGGATGTAAACATATTTCATTTGAGAGAAATAAGCTTTTTGTGCATATGGAACATTTCTGGGATCTTTTATTTCAGCTTATGAAACATGGGACCAAACACTTTACACGTTTCTTTATATTTTTGTTCTGTAAATTGGGTAGCCAGGCTACTTCTCCAATGTTCCTGTACTAGGCCTGCATGTTTCTCCTTTGCATGGTGTTTTGTTGCAGGTTTTATTTTTCGGTCATTAGTTGTCAAGCTTTAATAAAACCGAAGCCAGACTACAACTCTTTAGTAGCCTAGCTAGGACTGTGCCATGTGTCTGTACATTTTCCCTCACTGTAAACCAGACAAATGAAAGCAGCGCAATTGGCATTCAATTCACAGATGTGAGTACATCAGGCTGTAATATCATGAAAAGATAACTCAACTGTTGTCTCCTTTATACTCGCTTTGTGTCCTACTGTCATTTAGTAGTAATTTATACCAGCGTGTGAATCCTTTATCTTATACTGTAACTTAACCAAGATAACATTTTCTGTAGACTACAGCAAAGACCTGCCGGAACCTAAACTCCCAGTTGTCTTGAACTCACTGAAGTCATGTTTTCACAGTTCCGAGTTAACAGTTGTTGTGAGCGCGGCACAAATTGTGCTTCATTGATGGCATGGCCAATGTTGAATGTTTATTATTTTAAATTTGGAAAAGAGCCCCTTAAATCGCAGATTTGGGACCACACAGCCACTGTCACTGATTCCTTCCAAACCACTCATTGATTTAATGATTTCCAACTTGTGTAATGTTTATGTCCAATGGCCGCTGAGCACCGATATGTTTTATCTATAATTTCTCTTCATTATTTCTCTTCATATGACAAGGATTAAAAGGATTTGCCAGTAGATTGTTGACTTGATTCATCATGATGACTGCTAGCTAAGAGTTTGAAAGTGTGATGTTGACATGATCAGTCCAACCAAAGCTACTGTAGATATAATGTGATTTGACATCATTTTATCTGTGGCAAATGACCTTGAGCATTCTTGGATGGGCACTTCTAATGTAACTCTATGGCAGCACCCAAGGGGCTAGAATTTTTGAGGTCTCCCCTTAGACTTGGCGGTGACGTAATGTCCCCATGAGTGACAGAACACTGAGCCAATCACGACGCAATGCTCTGTATATTCTGCTGGCTTGCCCAACCACCAAAGAAAGCACTGAGCTAGGCTGAAACACCTGCATTTTGGAGCTGCCTTACTCAAGAAAACAAAAAAGAGACCATGTTTGTATGCAGCTTTGTTAACTCATATATATATATATATATATATATATATATATGTGTTTTACATTGTTTGCAAACTGATATGTGACACGTATTAATGCCAAAATAACATGCAAAACAGGCAAGCCCCCATCCAAAAAAATCTGCCCCACCTGTCCTGAATGACGGTTTGCGGAAATGCACTGCGGTTTGGCGTGCAGCATGTTGGCACTTGCAGTGCTTGCTGTGACTTGTAGTGCAGCGCATGGCGGGCTCTATTGAAGCGGGCCAAAATGAATTGACAACCCATATCATTGCGCTGTCACTGGCTGGATTCGGTAACATAATGATTTTATAGTTGCCACCTGTGATCGTCTGTTGTATAGCAATACTCAGCATGCTAAAATGAAAGATGTTCTCTGTCATTTGTTGAGTTTTCCAGTTAACACAAAGATTTAGGTAAACACAAATGATCTCTAAAATGTAAAATTGGTGATTATAATCTCTTCTGTCCCTGACCATCATGATCTAAAAGTTATGCTCTCTAACCTTACAAGTTACTTGCACCAGAGACTAGCAGGCTATGGTCCTTCCGAAGAAAACTAGCACCTGAGGACTGACTGAATTGGTGAGAGCTAACTGTCTATCTCAGGAACCTGTCAACAATGTCCCAGGGGCCAGTGCCAGCCCAAAGACCAGGATGTGGTTCCTTATTCTACATGTCAGAGAGGTATGTTTGTTCTAAATTATATTTTATTATCTGAACATCACACAACTGCTGTGCTGAACCCAGTAGATTTCCAAGTAACTTGTTGTGTTTATTCTAGACCCGGATCTGTCAACATCTATGAATGGCATGATTACTAGCAGATCAACCTGGTCTCAGAGCATTCGGTATGATTCTGTACACAAATCCGAGACACTCCATTTAGTATGATACAGTGCATTCGGAAAGTATTCAGACCCCTTCACTTTTTCCACATTTTGTTACATTACAGCCTTATTCTGAAATTGATTAAATCGTTTTTTCCCCTCATCAATCTGCACACAATACCTTATAATGATAAAGCAAAAACTGTTTTTTTTAGATAGGCTAGGGGTTAAGGTTACATATGCAATACCAACACAGGGATGTGTTTTGTCCCCACTCCTGTACATCTTGTACACTAATAGTTGTACTAGTTCCCATCCTGACAGACTACTTGTTAAGTTCCCTGATGACACTGCCTTGATCAGCCTGTTGCATGTTGACGAGGAACATCATGGCCCGGTCCTAGATGACTTTGTAGAGTGGTGTGAGGAATCACACTTGGTCCTCAACACCAAAAAGACCAAAGAGATGTGCATAGACTTCAGGAGGTGTACAACATCTACCTCTGCAACATCTATCAGAGGTCAGACTATAGAGATTGTAGAGGAATATAAATACCTGGGTGTCCTCTTGGACAATAAACTTCAGTGGTGTAAATGTACAGACCTGATCTACAAAAACAGCCAACAGAGACTGTACTTTCTCAAAAAGCTGGGATCTTTTAATGTAGACTGTACTATACTGACTCTGTTTTACAAATCCTTAATTGAGAGTATTTTAACTTTTGTATTGTTTGTTGGTTTGGCAATGCCACTGTCAGCCAGAGAAATATGCTGAGAAGGATTATCACCACAGCAAGCAAGGTACTTGGAGTCAAACAGACAGACCTGGATGAGATCTTTAAGGTCACGGCCCTCCGCAAGGCTCACAAAATCATTTTAGACCAAAGCCACCCCCTGTACCCGGACTTTGAACTACTCCCCTCTGGGCGCAGGTATAGGGCACCCCTCAGCAGGAAAAACAGAACCAGACAATCATTTTTGCCAGGTGTGATACCCCTCCTAAATAGCTCGGGCTAATGTTCCTATCGACTCAGTAAGGCCAGCAGGCTAGTCTTAAAAAAACAATAATGTTTTATTGGTATGTAACTTATGAAAGTTGTATTGTCAATTTTGTTTTGTATTTAAATGGAACTTTAAACGTGTACATGACACTGCCACAAAATTTCCCCATGGGGACAATAAAGTAAGTAAGTAAGTAAGGTTAGGGGTTTAGGTTAAGGTTAAGTTTAGGAGTTAGGTTAAATTAAGGTTAGGTTAGTGGAAGGGTTAGCTAAAAGGGTAAGGCAATTAGACAGTGTCATAACTCTCAATATTCTTGAGGAAGTTGACTTTATATTACAGTGTCTGATGGCTCTACATAGGCAGCCCTATTCTTATAGATTATGTTCATCCCAGATAAATCACATGGGGTGTCTATCTTCTTGTAATACAAACCCCTATTATGATCTGCAGAGACTGGACCGAGGCCAGTGAATAATAAGAAACAGTTGGCTCCAGGCTACTTTACTGTAGGCTTACAGTTGAAGTCGGAAGCTTACATACACTTAGGTTGGAGTCATTAAAACTAGTTTTTCAATCACTCCACAAATGCCTTGTTAACAAACTATAGTTTTGGCAAGTCAGTTAGGACATCTACTTTGTGCATGACACAAGTAATTTTTCCAACAATTGTTTACAGACACATTATATCACTTAGCAAAGCAGCAAAGCAGCCCCACAACAGTATGCTGCCACCCCCCTGCTTCACGGTTCGGATGGTGTTCTTCAGCTTGCAAGCCTCCCCCTTTTTCCTCCAAACATAAAAATGGTCATTATGGCCAAACAGTTCTATTTTTGTTTCATCAGACCAGAGGACATTTCTCCAAAGAGTACGATCTTTGTCCCCATGTGCAGTTGCAAACCGTAATCTGGATCTTTTATGCCGGTTTTGGAGCAGTGGCTTCGTCCTTGCTGAGCGGCCTTTCAGGTTATGTCAATATAGGACTCGTTTTACTGTGGATATAGATACTTTTGTACCTGTTTCCTCCAGCATCTTCACAAGATCCTTTGCTGTTGTTCTGGGATTGATTTGCACTTTTCACACCAAAGTACGTTCATCTCTAGGAGACAGAACGCGTCTCCTTCCTGAGCGGTATGACGGCTGCGTGGTCTGGATTGGCGTCATTGCATACCTCATCTATGGCCTGAAGGAGGGGGATACGTTCATGGGCATAACAATCATACACCTTCCACCTGTATTGTAATCATGTATTGTATTTTAGAGTATTGTATTGTACTTACGTATTGTAGTGGTCCTGTGTGGGTTAATTAGTAAGCGTATAGCGCTAGCAAAACCGGAGTTGTAGGTTCGATTCCCACTGGGGTTGCATACGAGAAAGCGCCAGCTACATAAATGGCATTTATTACTGTATTAGATTCCTGCTATTCCCAATGCACTTTTAGTAAAGCATTGTGAAACCCCCCAATCATGCAACTTCATTTGGATGTTTGCTGTAATGTGGATGCCTTTGTTACATAAAGTTATAGCTGTGCACATAATACCTCTTCATTGACTACATTTGAACATTGTTCTTTTAGGGTGTGAACAGTTGTGGTCACATTTTAAATAAGTATTTCAACAACACACCCTCACTGCAGAAACAATTCTCATGAAATCATGACTATAGTTAGAAAGGTATTCCAGTAAACACGCCCTGCTTCAAGCAGGTCCAAACGGTCCAAAGTCCAAACCTGTTTTATAGTTTCTCTGAATGATGAATGTGTGAACTATCTTGTCATCTTTTAGGCTAACCAGATTGGAACATTTTAATATTTGAAGGAAGTCTAAGGCAAAACAGGTTAAAGCAAATTATAGTGCCATTGTTTTCAGGAAGGTGTGTACCTATGGCGATAGGATGGACAGGAGGCAAACTAAGGGAAAGTGTAGGGCAGCCACCTGAATCCTACAAAAGCAAAGAGCAGTCTACGCAAACAGTTAATCTGAGAAAAAGGGCTTTCATGTTTTTTTGCTCTCCAGCCATTGTAGGTCGATAAGTGATAATGCATTGACGTATTCTTATTATGAAGTAATTTTTCATGCCTATTAACCATGATGACTGACCTGACCCATGACCCCTGAATTGCTGATACAGCACTCTGCCTTTGTATGACATTAAACAACTATATGTTTAATGCAAAAGCAAAGTGCACTATTGCAATGTAGTGAACATTATGCCATAATCCAGTCTTTGTATTCGTACTGTGGCATTCCAGTTCCGTGTTTTACAGTAGCCGGGCAGTGAGAGTGATATGCCATGTGAACCATGTAATGCCAGCAGACTTTTGAGTAAAGTTAAACTAAAGTATTGGAATGCCGCAACCTCAGTTCTTATAAACATAAGCAATCTAAACAGCAGAACGTTATAACTATCTACAATCTAAATGTGTTTATCCAACTTTCTTGGCTATCATATGGTGTGTGTGAGGGTGTGTCATGATCGGGATGGCCTGAAATTGGAGCCCTATAGAATAAATACAGAGAACTGTAGTCAAAACATGGTGGAACAAAGCCAAATTGTTCTGTGAAGGGAGTAGTACACAGCATTGTACGATCTTCTGTTTCTTGGCAATTTCTCGCATAGAATAGCCTTCATTTCTCAGAACAAGAATAGACTGACGAGTTTCAGAAGAAAATTCTTTGTTTCTGGCCCTTTTGAGCCTGTAATCGAACCCACAAATGCTGATGCTCCATATACTCAACTATTCTAAAGAAAGCCAGTTTTATTACTTCTTTAATCAGCTGTGCTAACATAATTGCAAAAGGGTTTTCTAACGATCAATTAGCCTTTTAAAATGATAGAATTGGATTAGCTAACACAACGTGCCATTGGAACACAGGAGTGATGGTTGCTGATAATAGGCCTCTGTACGCCTATGTAGATATTCCATAAAGAATCTTCCGTTTCCAGCTACAATAGTCATTTATAACATTAACAGCGTCTACACCGTATTTCTGTTCAATTTGATGTTATTTTAAATGGACAAAAAATTTGCTTTCTTTAAAAAAAAAGGACATTTATAAGTGACCCCAAACTTTTTAAGGTAGTGTGTGTGTGTGTGTGTGTGTGTGTGTGTGTGTGTGTGTGTGTGTGTGTGTGTGTATATTGTGGATCAATGGTTGTGTGGTGAAAGCACTGTCAATATTTCCATCTGGGGCCCATATGGGTTAATGAAGGGCTGTTCCACGGGCCCCATTAGGGAAACCCAACAGGGCCCCACAAAGTGGGATACAGGGTGGTATGCTGCAAGAGCTCTGATAACCATTCGGAGGACGTCCTCCAACCTATGTAAGTCTATGGAAGGGGTGAGAACCATGAGCCTCCTAGGTTTTGTATTGAAGTCAATGTACCCAGAGGAGGACTCACTTACAAAAAAGATCACAGTTTTTAAACTGCAGTAACTGTAGTCAGTGTAATTTTGGACGCAGAATTTGAGGCATACTGTAGTTATACTGCACTCTGACTACAATATTTTTTTGTAAGGGCGGAAGCTAGCTGTCATCCGGCTACACCATGGTGCTACCCTACAGAGTGCTGTTGTGGCTAATGTAGATCTTCATTGCAAAATAGTGTGTTTTAATCAATTATTTGGTGACGTGATTATATTTAGTATAGTTTTATCAAAAAATTAGAACTTTAACGTTCTACTTTTTTTAATGAAATTTACTGAGGATGGTCCTCCCCTTCCTCCTCTGAGAAGCCTCCACTGATTTCAACAATAGTAAATTCGTCTCTCAATGGAATTCAAATTGTGTAATTGCCCAGACTTGAATTCTCAAACATCACACACCATAATGTGCATCTTCAGAATCAGAGACAGGCAAATACAAAGTGGTGGATCACTCGCTTGATATGTGGCATTGGGCAAAGAACATAGGCAAAAAGATTCATGCAAGTGATTTATATTGAGGAAATTATGCAATCCCCACTTTGCTTGTTATCTTTTACTTTATTTATGTTTCAGCTGAAAAGTCTAATTGAGAGAACATTTTTAACTTCTTTAGGATAGGGGGCGGTATTTTGACGTCCGGATGAAAAGTGTGCCAAAAGTAAACTGCCTGCTACTCAGGTCCAGAAGCTAGGATATGCATATAATTGGTAGATTTGGATAGAAAACACTCTAAAGTTTCTAAAACTATTAAAATTATATCTGTGAGCATAACATCACTTTTTTGGCAGGCAAAACCCCAGAGACAAAACATCCAGGAATTTCTTTTTTTGAGTTCACTGTGTTTTCTATTGGTTTTCTATGGTAAACTACATTTATGAGGGACCTGGTTGCAGTTCCTATGGCTTCCAGTAGATGTCAACAGTCTAGAAATTGGTTGATGTTTTTCCTTTGAGAAATGAAGAAGTACGGGTATTCAGAATGAGTGTCAATTTAGTGTCAAGCTAAGTGGACTCTTTTTTTGTTTGGGGAGCGTGACCTGTAGTTCGCTCCACTTTGATTTTATCCGCTATTGAACACAGTATATTCCGTCTTAAATTTTATCGATAATTTACGTTTTAGGATACCTACGGATGGATTAGGAAAGTTGTTTGAAATGTTTGGACAAAGTTTACAGGTAACTTATTAAATCATTTGTAGTCATGTTTGGCGAGTTGGAACCAGTGTTTTTCTGAATCAAACACGCCAAATAAAAGGACATTATGGGGATATAAAAAAGGAGTTTATCGAACAAAAGGACCATTTGTGATGTTTCTGGGGCATATTGGAGTGCCAGCAGAAGATCTTCAAAGGTAAGGCATGAATTATATCGTTATTTCTGACTTTTGTGTCGCCACCTGCCTGGTTGAAAATGATTGTTATGCATTTGTATGGTGGGGTGCTGTCCTCAGATAATCGCATGGTTTGCTTTCACCGTAGGCCTTTTCAAATCTGACACCGCGGTTGGATTAACAAGAAGTTAAGCTTTATTTTGACATAATGCATGTGTATTTTCAAGAATGTTAAATATTTACAATTCTGTAGTTTGAATTTGGACTTTCACTGGATGTTGGTCAGGTGGGACGGTAGCGTCCCACCTAGTCTAGAGAGGTTTTAACCCCCTCTCAAAACATTCTCTCAAAAAAGGCTGGGCAGCAGGAACGGTACTCCACAGAGCCCTGGAGGTGAGGTTGACTGAGATTTTTTTTAAACAAGCTCATGAATTATAAAACATGCTCACGAATGACTAAAACCTGTGCATGAATTGATATAAAACGTGCTCATGATTTATAAAATGAACTCACTAATTGTAAAATGTCCCCAAGAGGCTAGGAAGACAATCCCAACCACCACCACCCATTCCCGAATAATGACCAACAGGAGCACACACACACAAGACAATGACACACAACACACATGCAAGTGGCGCTATCCAAGACAAGAATGTCTGGGTCAGGGGTTTCCAATCTTTTTTGGCCCATGACAATTCTCGTGACCCCAACCAGGTGAAAAATGTAAAAACATTCTAACAGCATGTCTTCTCAACTCACCATCACATACTTGCAATGTGGGGCAGTCAATTGCAAATTAGTCTGACATAATGTCTCTTATGAGTAGTCATCACTCGTGTGGGACACTTACTGATGCCGTTTTCAGTTATTTTCTTTTCATTACACAGAAAGTCAAACAAGTATTTTTTTACATTCATTGTGAATGACAACAGTTCCTCACTCAATGCAAAATATCTTTCCAACACTCTCCCTCAACTACCAAGCCTCGGTCTGAAATAGAACATTGTCATGCTCTGATCCTATATCTCCACATAGTTTTACGAACAGGCGTGTGTGCAGTGGATGTGGTTTTATGTAGTTTACAATCAAAGTTACCTGCTGCAGTATATCTCTGAGTTCTGTGCTCAGCTCAGTTGCTCTCGCTGTATAATACAATGCGTCCACATGGCAGAGGGAGACACATTCATAACTAGAGTGCACTGGCCTGCCCAACCGTCCCATGATAAATGGATCCCCATTAGTGCAAAAGCCCACCATTCGATCCTATATGGAATCTGTTTTTCGTCAATTAAGCAGCACAGCACACTGAACATTCCATATGCTGTTTCATGCTCGGGAATTGTGATACCAAACAATATGTGCTCATGAATAGCATCCCCCGACATGTATAGTAAACAAAAGTCAATGCATAGGCATCTCGGCCCTCACAGCTAATGTCCATTTAGAGAGCATAAGATGGGGAGTTTGAGTCATTCAGTCAGAGTTTCCTCTTGATTGCTAGCAATAGCATTAATTATTTGTTGAACAGTCTTATCTGACAAAGGTATTGATGTGAGTTTCTTTGCCTCTGCCTCCCCACACAATGTTTTCACCATATCAATTGCGGCCGGTAATATCAAAGTTTAACTTTCCATCTGTTATCTAGGCATTATTTCGAAAGTAGTTAAGGTTCTTATTTTAGATTGACATCAACGTTAGCTAATGTTAGCTAGATTGGCTAGCTAAGGGCCAGCTAGCTAGTTATCTAGCCTAGTTAAATCGGTAGCAAACGTGAAGCTTGCCATGTGTTTGGAGGGGTAACTCAGCTAGTGCCTCGTGTCTTGCATGTCCACATTAATAAACTGTGGTTAAGTGTTATCAACGTTAGCAAATGTTAACTAGATTAGCTAAGTAAACAAGGCCAGCTAACTACCTACCGAAGAAGGGCGGCGATGCAGCAAAAATTGAATTGCCTGTGCTACAGACGTCTATGTTGGTCCGCTAATACCGGACTAGTAAAAGCCCAGTGCACTACTTCTGTGAAAACATTTAAACTAAATGTATTTGAGTGTTTATCGGCATTTGTAACTGAATTTGATAATCATCTGTTCAAAACAGTTAATCTGATAGTACTTATGGAATATAAAAATACTTGCTTGATATATGTTTTCCAGTTTCTTGAAGTGCTTTGCAAATGCAACTTAGTTCTAGGTGAAATGGTCTATTCTTTCCTTTACATTTTATTTTTTATTTATTTCACCTTTATTTAACTAGGTAGGCCAGTTGAGAACAAGTTCTCATTTACAACTGCGACCTGGCCAAGATAAAGCAAAGCAGTGCAACACAAACAACAACACAGAGTTACACATGGAATAAACAAACATACAGTCAATAACACAATAGAAAAGGTCTATATACAGTGTGTGCAAATGTGGTAGGATAAGGGCGGTAAGGCAATAAATAGGCCATAGTGGCGAAATAATTACAATATAGCAATTAAACACTGGAGTGATAGATGTGCAGAAGATGAGTGTGCAAGTAGAGATACTGGGGTGCAAAGGAGCAAAATAAATAACAGTATGGGGATGAGGTAGTTGGATGGGCTATTTACAGATGGGCTATGTGCAGTAATCTGTGAGCTGCTCTGACAACTGGTGCTTAAAGCTAGTGAGGGAGATATGAGTCTCCAGCTTCAGTGATTTCTGCAGTTCGTTCCAGTCATTGGCAGCAGAAAACTGGAAAGAAAGGCGGCCAAAGGAGGAATTGGCTCTGGGGGTGACCAGTCAAATATACCTGCTGGAGCACGTGCTACGGGTGGGTGCTGCTATGGTGACCAGTGAGCTGAGATAAGGTGGGGCTTTACCTAGCAAAGACTTACAGATGACCTGGAGCCAGTGGGTTTGGCAACGAATATGAAGCGAGGGCCAGCCAACGAGCGCATACAGGTCGCAGTGGTGGGTAGTATATGGGGCTTTGGTGACAAAATGGATGGCACTGTGATAGACTGCATCCAATTTGCTGAGTAGAGTGTTGGAGGCTATTTTGTAAATGACATCACTGAAGTCAAGGATCGGTAGGATAGTCAGTTTTATGAGGGTATATTTGGCAGCATGAGTGAAGGATGCTTTGTTGCGAAATAGGAAGTCGATGCTAGGTTTCATTTTGGATTACAGATGCTTAATGTGAGTCTGGAAGGAGAGTTTACAGTCTAACCAGACACCTAGGTATTTGTAGTTGTCCACATCATCTAAGTCAGAACCGTCCAGAGTAGTGATGCTGGACGGGCGGGCAGGTGCGGGCAGCGATCGGTTGAAGAGCATGCATTTAGTTTTACTTGCATTTAAGAGCAGTTGTAGGCCACGGAAGGAGAGTTGTACGGCATTGAAGCTCGTCAGGAAGTTAGTTAACTTCTTATGGCTTGTGGGCAGTATTTCGACGTCTGGATGAGAAGCGTGCCCAAAGTAAACTGCCTGTTACTCAGGCCCAGGAGCCAGGATATGCATGTAATTGGTACATTTGGATAGAAAACACTCTGAAGTTTACAAAACTGGTAAAATAATGTCTGTGAGCATAACAGAACTGATATGGCAGGCAATAATCTGAGGAACATCCATCCAGGAAGTGGGTATTTTTTGATGTGGGTATTTTCAATTCAATGCCTATACAGTATCTAATGGGTTGCAGTTCCTATGGCTTCCACTAGATGTCATCAGTCTTTAGACATTGTTTCAGGCTTGTTTTCTGAAAAATGAAGAAGAATGAGACCCTTTTTGTCAGTGGACTGAGGAAGAATGCAGAGCTGGTGTGCACGCGTGACCGATTGCGTGCCCTTGGTTGTTTTTCCTTTCTATTGAATACGCTATTGTCCGGTTGAAATATTATCGATTATTTAGACAATTGACAACCTGAGGATTAATTATAAACATCGTTTGACATGTTTCGACGTACTTTACCGATACTATTAGGATGTATTCGTCTGCATGTTTTGACCTCCTTGGAGCCAGTGGATTACTGAACAAAACGCGCCAACAAAACTGAGTTTTTGGGATATAAAGAGGGACTTTATCGAACAACACAAACATTTGTGTAGCTGGGACTCGTTACTGCAACCATATGAAGATCTTCAAAGGTAAGTGAATAATTTTATCGCTATTTCTGACTTTTGTAATTCCTTTACTTTGTTGTAAAATGTTTGTATGCTTTTTTAAGCGGGGTGCTGTCCTCAGATAATCTCATGGTATGCTTTCGCCGTAAAGCCTTCTTGAAATCTGACAAAGCGCCTGGATGAACAAGAAGTTAATCTTTAAGCCGATGTATAACACTTGTATTTTTTAATGAATGTTTATAATGACTATTTCCGGATGTTGTCGAGCTGGGTCGCTAGCGGAACGCCTGCGCCAGAAAGGTTAACACAGTGTCCAAAGAAGGGCCAGAAGTATGCAGAATGGTGTCATCTGCGTAGAGGTGGATCAGAGAATCACCAGCAGCAAGAGCGACATCATTGATGTATACAGAGAAAAGAGTCGGCCCGAGAATTGAACCCTGTGGCACCCCCATAGAGACTGCCTGGACTGGTCTGGACAACAGGCCCTCCGATTTGACACACTGAACTCTGTCTGAGAAGTAGTTGGTGAACCAGGCAAGGCAGTCATTTGAGAAAACAAGGCTGTTGAGTCTGCCTGATAAGAATGTGGTGATTGACAGAGTCAAAAGCCTTGGCCAGGTCGATGAATACAGCTGCACAGTATTGTCTCTTATCGATGGCAGTTATGATATCGTTTAGGACCTTGAACGTGGCAGAGGTGCACCTATGACCAGCTCGTAAATCAGATTGCATAGCAGAGAAGGTACGGTGGGATTCAAAATGGTTGGTGATCTGCTTGTTAACTTGGCTTTCGAAGACCTTAGAAAGGCAGGGTAGGATAGATATAGGTCTGTAGCAGTTTGGGTCTAGAGTGTCTCCCCCTTTGAAGAGGGGGATGACCGCGGCAGCTTTCCAATCTTTGGGGATCTCAGACGATACGAAAGAGAGGTTGAACAGTAGACACTCTTATCCAGAGCTACTTACAGTAGTGAGTGCATACATTTTCATATGGGTCCCCCATAGGATTTGAACCCACAACCCTAGTGTTGCAAGTGCCATGCTCTACCAACTAAACCACATGTACTCAAGTACTGTATTGTGCATTGTTTTTCTTCATGGGGATGGAAAATCTACAGGTACAAACCTAGATCACCAGCCTTTGGGCTCTGGAGTGGTGCAGTGGTCTAAGACACTGCATCTCAGTGCAAGAGTTGTCACTGCAGTACCTGGTTTGAATCCAGGCTGCATCACATCCGGCTGTGATTGGCAGTCCCATAGGGCGGCACACAATTGGCCGGGGTAGGCCGTCATTGTAAATCAGAATTTGTTCTTCACTGACTTGCCTAGTTTAATAAAGGTTAAATAAAATTGTACATTTACATTAAGTGGTTTGTAAGGATGGTAAATTAATATTTCACAAAAAGTGGTTGTTATCCATGTTATTTGATCAAGAAAAATATTTAATGTGGATGTTTTGGGTCTTTACCCATAATTTACACCTTTTGATGTACATGTTTGAGGACAGGGTTTTGTTCTTTCTGGATATCATTAGAATGACAAAAGGGACAGGGAAACAACTCTACCTTTTCTGCCAAAGCAGAGATGCTTTTTTTAAATTCATGTTTTTTTTTCTTCTGATTTTTCATGGGGTGCTGCAGCACCCTCAGCACCCCAACTTCCCGCGGCTATGCTGGAGGGCCGAGTAGATAACAGCTGAGCTGGCCTGCTCTGGCCTCCCTAAAGACACTGGTAGGAGGAAGCCTCAGCAATGGACCCAGGAACAGGAGAAATGACACACAGATATATAGAGAGAGACATACACACACTGACCGGGTACAGTACTACAACAAGTAAATACTTTACTTATTTACACAAGGCTCATTCCATGGGAGATGAAATGTGTAAGTCTATTTGATCAGACCCCCTTTTGAGAAAAATGTTGAAGTTGATTATCAGTCTGCAACTACCATAAGACTTTCCTATCTTCTTTCTTCCCGTCCTGACATTGTAAGATACTTGCCTTTTAATCTTCTCTCCCATCTACTCTAACACAAGGTTTCCAAACTCCAGTCCTCAAGAATCCCCAACAGCACGCAAACTCAACTGATTCAACTCATTGACGCTTGATGATTAGTTAACAATTTAAATCAGGTGTGCTTGTCCGGGACTGCAACAAACATTTCAGAAATATTTTTCCCTGAGGGCAAGAAGGTATGGCATCACAGGAGAAGAGATATCTTCCACTGTTCGGTTCTCACCAAAACACGCTATTCCGCACACTCACTCTCTCTCTAACACACACACACACATTTCTCATTTCAGTCCCAGTCTGTTTGTTCTGTCAAGCCAACTCCTTGTCACTCATGGCGATGCCAAATGTTTGGCTTGAAAAAGACCGCAATGGAGTTGGCAAGAGAACACATACACTATACAGTTGAAGTCGTACATTTACATACACTTAGGTTGGAGTCATAGAAACTCGTTTTTCAACCACTCCACAACCACTCCACAACCACTCCACAAGGAAAAACCACTCAGCAGGAAAAACAGAACTCGACAATCATTTGTGCCAGGTGTGATATCCCTCCTAAATAGCTAAATAATGTTCCTATTGACTCAGTAAGGCCAGCAGGCTCGTCTTAAAGAAAAATAATGTTTTATTGGTATGTAACTTATGAAAGTTGTATTGCCAATTTTGTTTTGTATTTAAACGTGTACATGACACTGCAACAAAAGGACAGGTATTGGAGTGGACATCACAAAGCCCTGACCTCAATCCCAAAGAAAATTTGTGGGCAGAACTGAAAAAGCATGTGCGAGCAAGGAGGCCTACAAACATGACTCAGTTACACCAACTCTGTCAGGAGGAATGGGCCAAAATTCACCCAATTTATTGTGGGAAGCTTATGGAAGGCTACCCGAAATGTTTGACCCAAGTTAAATAATTTAAAGGCAATGCAACCAAATACTAATTGAGTGTATGTAAACTTCTGTCCTATGTTATGAAAGAAATAAAAGCTGAAATAAATCACTCTCTACTATTATTCTGGCATTTTACATTCTTAAAATAAAGTGGTGATCCTAACTGACCTAAGACCTGGAATTGTTACTAGGATTAAATGTCAGGAATTGTGAACAACTGAGTTTAAATGTATTTGGCTAAGGTGTATGTAAACTTCCGACTTCAACTGTATACACGCGAGAGTGCGCAGAAGAGATGAAAAGAAAAACAAGCAAACGTTGAGTACTTAGCTCACAGGCTATGAGCAAGATAAATACTTCAGGCAATGAGAGGGGGATGGGAGCAGAGACAAAAAATGGTGCTGTGCTAACAGAGTATGTGGACACCCCTTAATTAAAATGAGTGGATTTGGCTATTTCAGCCACACCGCTGCTGACATGTGTATGAAATCAAGCATACAGCCATGCAATCTTCATAGAAAAACATTGGCAGTATAATGGCCTTACTGAGGAACTCAGTGACTTTCAACGTGGCACCATCATAAGATGGTACCTTTCCAAAAATCTGCCCTGATCAACTGTATCTGCTGTTATTGTGAAGTGTAAACGTCTAGGAGCAACAACTGCTTAGCCGAGAAGTGGTAGGCCACACAAGATTGTGCAAAGCTGTCATCAAGGCAAAGGGTGTCTACTTTGAAGAATCTCAAACATAAAATGTACTTTGATTTATTTTACTTTTTATTTTAGTTACTACATGATTCCATATATAAAGTATATATATATATATATATTTATTAGTAGCAGTCAAAAGTTTGGACACCTACTAATTTAAGGGTTTTTCTTTTATCTTTACTATTTTCTACATTGTAGAATAATAGTGAAGACATCGACACTATGAAATAACACATATGGAATCATGTAGTAACAAAAAAAAAAGTAAAATAAATCAAAGTATATATATATATATTAGTAGCAGTCAAAAGTTTGGACACCTACTAATTTAAGGGTTTTTCTTTTATCTTTACTATTTTCTACATTGTAGAATAATAGTGAAGACATCGACACTATGAAATAACACATATGGAATCATGTAGTAACCAAAAAAAAAGTTAAATAAATCAAAGTATATATATATATATATATATATATATATATATATATATATATATACACACACTGCATTTGGAAAGTATTCAGACCCATTGACTTTTTCCACATTTTGTTACTTTACAGCCTTATTCTAAAATGGTTGAAAAAAAAAATTATTCCTCATCAATCTACACACAATACAACATAATGACAAAGTGACATTTTTGTCACAAAATACAAAAACAGAAATAACTGATTTACATAAATCTTCAGACCCTTTGCTATGAGACTCGAAAATTGAGCTCAGGTGCATTTAGGATGCACCTGAGCTCAATTTTCGAGTGATCATCCTTGAGATGTTTCTACAACATGAAGTCCACCTGTGGTAAATTCAATTAATTGGAAATATTTTGTAAAGGCACACACCTGTCTATACAAGGTCCCACAGTTGACAGTGCATGTCAGAGCAAAAACCAAGCCGTGAGGTCGAAGGAATTGTCCGTAGAGCTCCAAGACAGGATTGTGTCGAGGCACAGATCTGGGAAAGGGTACCAAAACATGTCTGCAGCATTGAAGGTCCCCAAGAGGCCTCCATCATTCTTAAATGGAATAAGTTTGGAACCATCAAGACTCTTCCTAGAGCTGGCCGCCTGGCCAAACTGAGCAATCAGGGCAGAAGGGCCTTGGTCAGGGAGGTGACCAAGAACCTGATGGTCACTCTGACATTGCTCCAGAGTTTCTCTTTGGAGATGGGAGAACCTTCCAGAAGGACAATCATCTCTGCATCACCTCACCAATCAGGCCTTTATGGTAGTAGCCAGACGAAAAGCCACTCCTCAATAAAAGGCACATGACAGCCTGCTTGAAGTTTGCCAAAATGAAAAGGCACCTAAAGGACTCAAACCATGAGAAACAAGATTCTTTGGTATGATGAAACACAGATTTAACTCTTTGGCCTGAATGCCAAGCATCACATCTGGAGGAAACCTGGCACCGTCCCTACGGTGAAGGATGGTGGTTGCAGCATCATACTGTGGGGAAGTTTTTCAGCAGCAGGGACTTGGAGATTAGTCAGGATTGAGGGAAAGATCAACGGAGCAAAGTACAGAGAGATCCTTGAGATCCTCCAAAGCGCTCAGGACCTCAGACTGGGGTGAAGGTTCATCTTTCAACAGGACAATGACCCTAAGCACACAGCCAAGACAACGCAGGAGTGACTTTGGGACAAGTCTCTGAATGTCCTTTAGTGGCCCAGCCAGAGCCGGGACTTGAACCCGATCGAACATCTCTGGAGACACCTGAAAATAGCTGTGCAGCGACGCTCCCCATCCAACCTGACAGAGCTTGAGAGGATCTGCAGAGAAGAATGGGAAAAACTCCCTAAATTCAGGTGTGCCAAGCTTGGAGCGCCATACCCAAGAAAACTCTAGGCTGTAATCACTGCCAAAGGTGCTTCAACAAAGTACTGAGTAAAGGGTCTGAATACTTATGTAAATATGATATTTCAGTTTTTCATTTTTTAATAAACATGTAAAAAAATCAAAACCTGTTTTTGCTATGTCATTACGTGGTATTGTGTGTAGATTGATGAGGGGAAAAACTATGTAATACAATTTAGAATAAGGCTGTAACGTAACAAAATGTGGAAAAAGGGGTCTAAATACTTTCCAAATGTATTGTGTGTATACATATATATATAAAATCAAATGTATTTATCACATGCGCCGAATACAACAGGTGTAGAACTTAGTGAAATGCTTACTTACAAGCCCTTAACCAACAATGCAGTTTTAAGAAAATGCCTGAAGAAACTAAGAGATAAGAATAACAAATAATTAAAGAGCAGCAGTAAAATAACAATAGAGGGGCTATATACAGGGGTTACCAGTACCAGCGAGGCTATATACAGCAGGATCCGGTACAAAGTCAATATGCAGGGGCACCGGTGTCGAGGTAATTGAGGTAATATGTACATGTAGGTAGAGTTATTAAAGCGACTATGCATAGATAATAACAGAGTAGCAGCAGCGTAGAAGAGGGGGTAATGCAAATAGTCTGGGTAGCTATGTGATTAGATGTTCAGGAGTCTTATGGCTTGGGGGTAGAAGCTGTTTAGAAGCCTCTTGGACCTAGACTTGGCACTCCGGTACCGAATGCCGTGCGGTAGCAAAGAGAACAGTCTATGACTAGGGTGGCTGGAATCTTTGACAATTTTTAGGGCCTTTCTCTGACACCGCCTGGTATAGAGGTCCTGGATGGCAGGAAGCTTGGCCCCGGTGATGTACTGGGCCGTACGCACTACCCTCTGTAGTTCCTTGCAGTCGGAGGCCGAGCAGTTGCCATAGCAGGCGGTGATGCAACCCGTCAGGATGCTCTCGATGGTGCAGATGTAAAACCTTTTGAGGATCTGAGGACCCATGCCAAATCTTTTCAGTCTCCTGAAAGGGAAAAGGTTTTGTCATGCCCTCTTCACGATCGTCTTGGTGTGCTTTGATCATGTTAGTTAGTTGGTGAAGTGGACACTAAGGAACTTGAAGCTCTCAACCTGCTCCACTACAGCCCCATCAATGAGAATGGGGACGTGCTCGGTCCTCCTTTTCCTGTAGTCCACAATCATCTCCTTTGTCTCTATCACGTTGAGGGAGATGTTGTCCTTGCACCACATGGTCAGGTCTCTGACCTCCCTATAGGCTCTCTCATCATTGTCGGTGATCAGGCCTACCACTGTTGTCATCGGCAAACTTAATGATGCTCTTGGAGTCGTGCCTGGCCATGCAGTCATGAGTGAACAGGGAGCACAGGAGGGGATTCAGCACACACCCCCGAGGGGCCCCTGTGTTGAGAATCAGCGTGGCGGATGTGTTGTTACCTACCCTTACCACCTGGGGGTGGCCCGTCCCAGGAAGTCCAGGATCCAGTTACAGAGGGAGGTGTTTAGTCCCAGGGTTCTTAGCATAATGATGAGCTTTGAGGGCACTATGGTGTTGAACGCTGAGCTGTAGTCAACGAATAGCATTCTATGGTGTTGAATGCTGAGCTGTAGTCAACGAATAGCATTCTCACATAGGTGTTCCTTTTGTCCTGGTGTGAAAGGGCAGTGTGGAGTGCAATAGAGATTGCATCATCTGTGGATCTGTTGGGGCGGTATGCAAATTGGAGTGGGTCTAGGGTTTCTGGGATAATGGTGTTGATGTGAGCCATGACCAGCCTTTCAAAGCATTTTATGGCTACAGACTTGAGTAGTACGGGTTGGTAGTCATGTAGGCATGTTACCTTAGTGTTCTTGGGTACAGGGACTATGGTGTTCTGCTTGAAACATGTTGGTAATACAGACTCAGACAGGGAGAGGTTGAAAATGTCAGTGAATACACTTGTCAGTTGGTCAGTGCAAGCTCGGAGTACACGTCCTGGTAATCCATCTGGCCCTGCGGCCTTGTGAATGTTGATCTGTTCAAAGGTCTTACTCACATCAACTGCGGAGAGCATGATCATGCTCTCATGCATGTTTCAGTGTTACTTGCCTCGAAGCGAGCATAGAAGGTATTTAGCTCATCTGAGAGGCTCATGTCATTGGGCAGCTCTCGGCTGTGCTTCCCTTTGTAGTCTGTAATAGTTTGCGAGCCCTGCCACATCCGACGAGCATCAGAGCCGGTGTAGTATGATTCGATCTTAGTCCTGTATTGACGCTTTGCAAGTTTAATGGTTCGTCGGAGAGCATAGCGGGATTTCTTATAAGCTTCCGGGTTAGAGTCCTGCTCCTTGAAAGCGGCAGCTCTACACTTTAGCTCAGTGCGAATGTTGCCTGTAATCCATGGCTTCTGGTTTGGGTATGTACATATAGTCACTGTGGGGACGACGTCATCGATGCACTTCTTGATGAAGCCAGTGACTGATTGTGTACTCCTCAATGCCATTTTATTAAGAATGCCGGAACATATTCCAGTCTGTGCTCGCACAACAGTCTTGTAGTTTAGCATCTGCTTCATCTGACAACTTTTTTTATAGACAGAGACACTGGTGCTTCTTGCTTTAATTTTTGCTTGTAAGCAGGAATCAGTAGGATAGAATTATGGCCAGATTTGCCAAATGGAGGGCGAGGGAAAACTTTATACATGTCTCTGTGTGTGAAGTAAAAGTGGGCTAGAGTTTTTTTCCCCTCTAGTTGCACATTTTTTCCCCTCTAGTTGCACTGCCTTGACAATCAAGGCGGAACAACATGGTTGTGGACGGAATTGCAGAATCTCCAGACTTGAACGGAGTCTGAGGACAAAGTAAGGGAAAGGATCTTGGAGAAACTGAAGGATGGACTACAGGAAGATTGAGGTGGAGCGCGCCCACAGGACTGGAAAACCCACCACCGACCAAGGTGACAGGCCCAAACCGACAGTGGTCAAGTTCCTGAGGTTTAAGGACAAGGTAGCTGTTCTGGAAAGAGCAAAGAACTTGAATATATATATATATATATATATATATATATATATATATATATATATATATATATATATATATATTCAGAGCCATATCCCTGTAATACTTAGAGAAGATCTTATGTTGTGTTATTACAATGGCAGCAGCTAATAGGGGGGCCATAATAAATACAATACGCGTTCTCATCGCATCTCCTGTTAGTACCTTTTATGTAGGGAAGCTAATGATCCATCATGTATGACATTCCTGGGAGTGTGTAAACTTGTATTTTTTATTACCATAGTATTTTTGTATGTTCTCTATAGGTATGTATTTGGAAATGTATCAATTGACCAAGTCGGCCACTTGGAGGCCACTTGGGTACATTTGGGAAAACTTGTGAGGGACACCTGGGAGACTTCATACTAAATATTATGTAGCTCTCTCATTCATAAGTGCACACACACTGATGCCCTGTTGTGGACAACATCTAAATTATCCCCAGCTTCCTATCTCAATGTATGGCCTTTCTTTTTAATCTAAAAGATGATAAATAGAAAACACGTTTTATTTGTTCGTTTTATCTTTTACCAGATCTATTGTGTTACATTTTCCTACATTCATTTCACATCTCCACAAACTTCAAAGTGTTTCCTTTCAAATAGTATCAAGAATATGCA